>NC_057798.1:796363991-796371763 GCF_018294505.1 Triticum aestivum | reverse complement strand
GGCGAGGCGGGGTCGGGGGAGACGGCGGCGAGGCGGATCGCGGGAGACGGCGGCGAGACGGGGCCGGGGGAGACGGCGGCAAGGCGGAGTCGGGGGAGACGGCCGTGAGGCCGGGTCGGGGGAGACAGCGGCGATACGGCGGCGAGGCAGAGGCGACGAGGGGGGAGAAGAGAGAGTGGTGAATTGGGGGAGGAAGAGGAGGGAATCTGGCTGCGCGGGGGGTTAGGTGAGAATAGATATAACAGTAGCGTACCAGGGGAAACGCACTGCAGCTAAAATCGGTAGTAGTAGCGCCATTTCTAGAAGGGCGCTACTACTATACCTAACGGTGTGGCAATTATAGTAGTAGCGCGTTCAGTTCCTACCGCGCTACTGCTAATGGGGTAACAGTAGCGCAGTTTTGGTAGACGCGCTACTGCTAATTAGCAGTAGCACCTCATTTTAACACGCGCTACTGGTAAGATTCTGTGTATAAGGTTTTCCCTAGTAGTGGCTACTGGCGCCCGATCTGGAGGTCGGCCGGGATTAAAGGGATGGCCTAGGGACGCTGCCAAGCACGGCGGTGGTGTGAGGTCGAGGGGAGGGTGGGGCGGCGGAGGTAGGGGTCTGGGCCGGTGGTCGCTGGCGGTTCAAGAAAGATCGTCATCAGTGACTTGTGGGAGGTAGACGAAGGCAATCTGCTCGTTCCTTATAGATCGGACGGTTCATTAAAAAAATCGACTGACCTATTTATTTTCAGTCGACTGTTATCTTAGATATGACCACATGTGGTGGTGTCCTGGAGGAGTACCTGCATTTCCTGTGCTCATATATTACAAAATCATACGGAGTAGAATCTAATTTTGTTTGCCATGCAATGTTGTAGAGCTATTATATGTCTCCTGTCATTTATTTTTCAGCCACCTGCTATCTGCTACTTTTACAGTGCACTTGTTCTGCACACACTTCACCCATACTCTCACTATTGTGTTTTTATGCAAGGGTATTTTAGAGTCTGCCGAAAGAGAAGTAGCAAAGAAAAGAGAGAAGTCGCGCCAGCTTTCTTCGCGGGTATGCACAACACGTTATAGCGCTATAAAGGGTGCAGCGTCAGCAGATGGAGACGGTAAACGTAGCTCTGGAGTTGATGACCTCGCTCGCAATGAACCACCATCCCAGCTGCTTGCTTTAACTTTGCGGTGTCATATGTGGTTGCATGTTCCATATGGTGTCTAGCTTGTATTCAAAAGGCCGAAGTCGGTCTTTGGGGCTGTTTGGTTCTAGGCCTAGCATTGCCACACTTTGCCACATATTTTTGCCAAACTTGCCTAAGGTTAGTTGATCAGAATGAAAGCCACAAGTTGGCAAGCCTAAGGGAATCTTGCCACATTTTTTGTGTGTATGCCATGTGGGGTCCAACTGTGGCTTGCCTAAGGTGTGGCTTGAACCAAACACTCACCTAAGTTAGTCAAACTTGCCTAGCTTTAGGTGTGGCAACATTTGGCAAAGTTAGTCACAAACCAAACAGCCCCAAGATAAGGAAAGATATTTTTTACATGAACCACCATCCCATGAGCAACAGAAGACAAATAGCTAGTCAGGGCACTGGCCGAGCCAGTGACAAGCATAGCAACGATAGGCATCATCTGGAAGCCACCTAAAAAGCTGCGATGGTGGCGAAGCAGCCCGCCTCCCACCAGGATCTCAGGTCCTAGATGATCATGCTCACCACTCCAGCCGGATGTCTAGCTTGTATTGCTTCCAATTTGGTTAAATTGCATCTGCTTAGCTTACACATTATACCTTTGAATATGACATGCCTTTCTGTTTTTGGTACATACTAGTACATCTGTGTATTAACCATGTTCTTACATCAAACTAATGTTCTTGTGTATCCCTCGTCAATCACTTATGATGAGGCAGGCAGGCAAGGGGACTACTCCTCATTTAAAGAATGCAGCGTCAGCCTCCCACATGATTCTCAAGAAACAGAAATGCTAGATGAAGATAGTGAACGTAGCTCTGTAGTTGATTACAGCATTTCCCCTACACTAGCATTGCAGGTGCTTGCTCTAACTTGGCAGCGTGATATGTGGTTGCATGTTGCATATGGTGTCTAGATTGTAATTCTTCCAATTTGGTTAAACTGCATGTGCTAGTCTGCTTAGCTTATACATTATACATGTTAATATGACATGCCTTCCTGTATTTAGTACATAGTACATCTGTCTATTAAGCATGTCCTTACATAAAACTGTTGTTTTTTTGTATCCCGCATCAATCAATATGACGAGACACCTTTAGTATATGCAATGCGATATTAGTTGCATCTTTCATATGATTTATAGCATGCGCTGCTTCTAATTTGTTGAAATTCAATTTATGATGGGACGCTTTTAACTTGGCAGAGTCATATTGGTTGCATCTTTCATGTGGTGTCTAGCTTGCATTGCTTCTTATTTGCTGGAATGGTTTCTGCTTAGTTTACACAAACAGTTTCTGTTTTTCGTACATATTCCATCCTGGTATCATGTGTTTGCCTTACATCAAAGTAGTGATTGTCAGTATCATGCATGAATGAGTTCTGAAGAGAGAATTTTATTGCCTTTTCTTGTCGGTTTTACTTGACAATTCAAAATCAATAAAGCGGAAAGAAGTTAGCAAGGCAGGGAATAAAGGTGCTCCTTCCGAACGAAGGGCCTCTATAGTTTCTAGTCCTCCACACCCCCAAGATGATTTCCAAGACAACACTGCATAGAAACTCAACAAAGTTGTGTTTATGATGAGCATGTCTCCCCTAGTGCAGCATCACCGGTGCTCCCTCTAACTTGGCATTGTTATATGTGGTTGCATGTTATGTGTGATGTCTAGCTTGTATTGTTTCTAATTTTGTTGAATTCCATCTGCTCACTTTACACATTATACATGAATAAGACACGTGTTCCTGTTTCTAGAACATACAATATCTGTCTATCACACCATGTTCTTACATCAAATTACTACTGTTGTGTAACCTGCAACAATCACTTATCATAAGACACGTTTGACTTCGGAGTGTGATATAGGTTACATCTCACATTCTTTTCTAGCTTGTACTACTAATTTGTTGAAATGGCACTTATGATGAGACAGTTTTAACTTGGCAGAGTGATAGTCGTTGCATCTTTCATATGGTGTCATGCTTTCATTGCTTCTAATTTGTTGAAATGCCTTCTCCTTAGTTTACACATCATAAGTTGTGAATATGCAATGCTGTGAATATGCAATGGCACTAATGATGAGACACCTCTAACATGGTAGTGTGATGTTGTTTGCATCTTGCATATGATTTATTTCTTGTACTGCTTCACATTTGTTTAAACGCCATTTACGATGATACACTGTTAACTTGGTAGAGCGATATTTGTAGCATCTTTCATATTGTGTCTACCTTCCATTGCATTGCTTCTAATTTGGTGAAATGTCTTCTTCTTAGTTTACACATCATAGTTCTGGTTATCTCTTCCGTCCTGTTTTTCATACATATTACATCCTCCTATCATCTGGTTGTCTAACATCAAAGTTTAGTTCGTCTGCATCACGCATCAATTTGTTCTGAAGAACTAAATTGTTATTCATTTTTCTTGTCAGCTTGACTTAACATGGCACAGAGAAAGAGGAAGAAACACCGAATGGCAGGGAATGAGAAGCGGATGAATCCTGCAGATTCTGTTGGTAATGATGGTGCAATCAAAGGTCAAAGTCCAGCGGAAAATTCTACAAACACGGCATCCCATGCTACACGAGCTGCAAAGAAAGCCAAACATAAACAAATAGGTGCCACCAAACAAGCAGAGACAACCCTAGTTCTTGCAACACCTACCACAGTACTACCAGATGCACGACTTACTTGTGCGTCAATTGAGCTAGCAGCACGTTCCCAAGCCCCCTTGCCACCTGACACTACTTCCCAAGCACTCTTGACACAAGACGAGTTGGCAATATCAGATGAACCTTGTGAGCTTCAACAGCAAGAAGGTAGTTGCTGGAGTCAAGTTACAATTGCATGCTTCTTTATATGTAGTCTCACAGTTTGATGTACACTAACGCTTCCTATGTTCGTTGTTGGACTAGCACCTAGGCGCAAGAGGAAACAAACATCAGGGATATTTCTCGATAGGTTAACTAAATCTAGAGGAAGAATGGAGATCCGTTTTGAGGCAGGTTTAAAAAGGCCACGTGATGCTACAGAGTCAGCCAAGTTAGTATCAGAGGCAGCGGTTGCCATTAGGTGTCATGTACGTATCCTCCCAACATGGATTCAGTACAGGAATGACAAACAGGAAACCCAGTTCAACACCTTCCTCGACCATTTATCTTTAAGTATGGTTATGTATGGAAACTAGTAATATCGTCTTGCTCTGTCCCATAGTTTCTAGGTTGCTGATAATGAGACTCTCATAATTTTCAACAGATGAGGTTCAAGTTTGATAGCCAAGATGATGCAACCAGACAAGCTTGCACCCATGTTTTCAAGTCTACTCTGCGACAGTATCGGTATAACTTTAGGAAAACTCACATTGAAGGCAAGGCTAACAATGAACTTTCCCAAACATCTCCAGTGGAAAATATATCAGATGAAGACTGGAGGGGCCTTGTTAAACACTGGTCTAATCCGAAGTATCAGGTACATTATATATATGTGATCAGATCACATGTTGAAGTCCTATTTACGCATGTGCCACACAAATCTATCTTCTTGTAGGTGAACTGGTCAATGAACAAGGCCAACCATACGAAAGTGAAATTCCAACAGACGACAGGATCTCGTAGCTATATTGCACACTATGAGGCTCTTGTAATTAGCTGTTGTTTAACTCTTTTCGTTGTACCATATTATCAGATCTATATTGACTTGTTCGAAATGCAGAGGAAAGCCGGCAAGGACCAAAAAGTACCTGAACCAAATGTTGTGGAAATCTTCAAGGACTGTCACACCAGCAAGAAGGGCATGACTACACCAGTCAAAACCGCTGTTGTAAGTCCTTAATCCTCATGCCTTTTAACTACTACTTACTCTGACTTGTGCCTTGAACTGCATGTTTTGCAGCCAATGTCTATTACTCTTTTCCATTTTATACACAATTGTCTTAGCGTATCATTGCACCTTACAAGGTTTAAAAGATAGGAGTGATGTTCCTTTGATCTTGACCCGTAATCTAGTTCCATGTTGGACTTGCCCACACAACGTTACAATTGCCTGTTTGTCTGTTCTCAGTTGTTTTGTGATATGAATGATGTCATACTATGCTTACCGTATTATAAACTTCGTCTCTTTATCCTTAGCCCTCAATACAATGTGAAGAAATAGACAATACATTAGCGATGGTACATGGTCATATGTTTGGAAGCTGGTTTTATAATGTACTTTGCAATAAAATACAACTAATATTTTACATGGGTTCACCAGAATAAGTTCTGTATATAGACCAAAGCTATTTGTTTGGTTTTGCTGCCTCCTTAATATCTTCTGTTCTGGTACTACTAATGTAAAACCTCAACTTTTCAGCGAGCTATGGAAAAAATGGTGGAACCGCCACCTTCTGAAGGTGGTGAGGTAACTATAACCGCAATGTCAGCTCTTGCTACAGTGGGTCAGTACATGTCCACTAACAGTGCCAAAAGCACGTTCCTACATAATACTGGGTTGGTTGTTAAGGCAATATCGTCCAAACCGCCTCATGATCAAGATATGCAAGCTCAAAGCAATGTTGTATCTGCGCTCCAGACACAAGTCCATTCCCTAATAGAGACCCTTTGTGAAACAAGGAGAGACATTGTTCGATGTCGTCAAGATATGCATGGTTTTGAAACCAGACTATCAGACATTTGCTATGTTGTTCAGGAGCCTAGAGGAAATGAAGGCGAGGGTTATGGTGCTCCATCGGACAATACAACATGAAAATGTAATAGTCAGGTCAAATGAACTGAGCTTCTTAACTTCTGGTGGTGCATTTATCTGCTAGACTGTTAAGTTTTATGACAACCTTCCTTTTGTTATATAGTTGTAATTTGTTTTGGTGCGATACAAAATTTATTCTTAACGTGCAGCCACCGGCTGAAGAAAACAGCAAGCCATTTTTGTATAGTCTAGGGTGTTCCCTATATTTGCACCGGTGGCGATCTTTGATGCTGAGTGGATGTAATCAGTGCAATCGCCTTAATAGCCTAGCTTTAGTTTCGGCCTTATTTATTTCCTAGTCTTCTTCTTACCTTGTTTGCTAGTGGCCGCAACAACCATGGGCCATATACGGGCCGTAGGATCCATGGGTCTCCTACGGGCCGTAGGATCCATGGGTCTCCTACGGGCCGTCGATAAATGGGCCTCCAACAGGCCGTAGAATCGGTGGGCCTCGGGCCGTCAGATAAATGGGTCTACATAAACGGGCGTAATTGGTATCAGCCCAGCACAATAACGGGTCATTAACAGGCCGTAGGATAGAAAGGCTTAATTCTGTCACAGGCATAACGGGTCGTTAATGGGCCAGAATATAGGACGGGCTGGAAACGGCGCAACGGGTTAATAGGACAGAAACGGGCCCACTCTTGCCATGGGCCGAATTTGGCCCGTTAGGGTAACATGCCAGTAACGAGCCGACTCTTGCCATGGGCCGAATTTGGCCCATTAGGTGAACAGGCCAGTAACGGGTCGGAAGTAATCGAGGGCCGAAAAGGAGCCCAAGAATGTATGGGTCGTCAATAAGCCAAAAGCTAACACAGGCTGGAAACGGCCCATGTAAATCACGGGCCGTTAATGTGTACAAATAAAATTATTGTTTATTATGGGCTAGAGTCACCGTGGGCCTGTAAAGGGCCCAAAGATACGAAGGCCTCATATGGGCCGAAAGACGTCGTGCGCCATACATGGGCCGAAAGTGAAATGGGCTGGTGTTATATTCGACGGCCCACATGACGTTGTTGGGCCGATTTCCTTTAGGACCTAACGGGTCGTGAGTTAACGGGCCGTAAAATGGGCTATTTGCGAAGAGACCGTTAACAGGCTTTTCATGGGCCCGCCCGTTAACTTTTGACCAAGTCAAACGGGCCGGCTTTGTAAGCTAAATGGGCTAGTGGTGGGCTGTAACATCCCAAATTTTCAATTTGGAATGTTATACATTAAGTCATATATTTTCTTGCATTTGCCGATCCTAGAAATTTCAAGCAACTCAAGGACCCTCGGAGAGAGTTGGAGATTTCGAAAATTTCATATTTGAGTTTCCTCGAATTATGAAAAAAAAATAGGATCATTTGATTTTATTTATTTCATCTTCAACTAATTTTCCAATATCAAAAATATGAGAGGGAATAATATGACTTTCCCAAACATTAGGAAAAAATGAAGATTTAATAAATAAATCAAAGTTCGGATTTTTCTCGGAGTTTATTTGCCTTAGGGAAAAATGCGTTTTTACAAAAATTGCATTTTTTGGCCCAAGTAAAAGTTCGTTTTGTTCGACTCATTTTTAGGAGTCGGGGAAAATTTACTTTGTAAATTTTGGAGTTCGTTTAGATTTTTATTTTATTCGTTTTCTGTGCGCGTTATTAAAAAAACGCGCAGCGCCCCACCTGGGCCAAGGGCCCAGCCGTCCCTCCCCTCGCGCGCCCGCGCGCAGCGCAGCGCCGCCGCCCCAGCTGAGTCCGGCTCGGACTCCGCCACCGCCGCCGCCCTTGCCTTGCCCCCTCCTCCAAGCAGCGCCCCCCTTCCTTTAAATACCCCAGCACCCCCCCCCTCCTCTCCTCCTCAACCCGCAGCC